>NC_140590.1:286814865-286822365 GCF_964204655.1 Triturus cristatus
CAAGTCCAGGTGCCTGGACTCTGGTGTATCTGGCTTACAATCTTATGAAGGCGGGTTATGGCTTTATATACTGACGGCGAATTTTCTGGTATGAAAATGCAACAACTTGATCCGATGACCCTACAAGCTCCGCCCCTATCGGCCAGGATGACGTCAAGGACAAGACGATTTTGAAGCACAACAATCCGCATAGCAGACTGTTCTTCTGTTAAATTGCCTAAGGCGGAAATAGTTTCGTTCACTACTGCTTCAAGGGTTCTGGTTAATCTACGTATCAACTTACTATTAGTGACTGTACCTATATAGGGGAAGAAACCTTTATTGAAATCTGTGTATTTTTCCCATGCTGTTTCAGTGTAATCGACGATTGGGAGATCTCTCTGCTGTCTATTGTGTACTAAATGAGTATTTCTGTGATAATCAGGAGGGGCTAGAAAAACAGGTGGTAAAAGGAATCCGATGTAACAAGTACCATCCCAATCTAGAGGCAAACGTATATATGCAGTCTGACCACATACGAAGTAGGAATGGCGAGAAGCTCTAAATGTAGACTTGCCTTGATCACTGAATTCTATTACAGTGGTGCATCTACTATGGCCCATATGTATGGAACCATTCTTTCTTACACACAATTCACCTTTAACTGGAAATACTGACATAGCGGGCAAAATTGGTGCAGCTTCGGATTCAACATTCAGGATCATGAGATTAAGCGTGAAATTCCCTAATCCATATACTTCATTTTCTAGATCAGTTCCTGTTCTTTTGGGAAGTCCCTCCTTGTCAGGGTAGCAGACTTTGAGCAAAACTAAGTTCAGGTTTCCCCATACCCAGTTGTCTTGATAAGCTACTGAGTTTGAATCTAAGGAATTAATTAAACTAAACCATGCTCCACAGGAGCCATTGTGTGTGAACGGATATGGAAAGAGAGGCAGAATTCCCTTATAGTTCTGATAGGGAGGGAGTCGGCCACATATCCAACAATTTGTAGCATTGCTAGTCTGATGGGAATGATGTAACATACTAATAAAAGTGTTATTGCGCAGCGCAAATCTATAGGACAACTCATGCGGGGGTAATTCACTAAAAGAATGTTCAGCAGTAACATTGTAAACATGTTTAGAAATAGGATAATATATGTGCAACAATATACTTGCAGCGATTATTAAAAGACATAAGAAAAACAAAATTAATAACGTCACTGTGCAATGACTACGCAGTGATTTACAGTACGCATGCTTTTTCAACTGCATCTTTCGGTTTCTTTCTCTATTCAGGTCTAGGGGATACATGTCAGAGACAAATTCGACCGATTCACCTTGGAGAGGACTTAAACAATCAAATTGTCTGACTCACTAGACCGTAATTTTAGTTTGTATAGTTCCTTATCGCTTTGTTCAACCAAAGGAAGCTTTGAATCAATCGGTGAAGACACGCGAGGTGTAACGTTTACATCAGACGGTAGTCCATGAAATTTCTTGATATGACTTGAATGTAGCCATCCTTTGCGACCTTCGATCTTCACGGCTGTCCTCGTGGTGAGTAGTACAAGTTGAGGCGATTTCCACCTAGGATCCAGCTGAGTCTTCCGGTCAAAATTCCGCACTAACACCAGGTCCCCGGGAACTACGTCATGGGGTTTCACCTCGGTGTTGTCGGGAAAGGCTGCAGCTACCTGTGAACGACAAGATTGTAGTGCAGACATCAAGGAAGCCAGGTAATCTGTCAGCATATTACAGTCAACATCAGTTATTTTGCGTGGTATAGGCGTCCCCCACATATTTGGTGGTCTGCCAAAGATCACCTCATAAGGGGATAGCCCTGTTCGAGAGTGCGCTACCATTCTCATGTAAAAGAGTGCAACTGGTAAGGCTACTACCCAATCGACACCTTTCTCTCTACATATTTTGGACAATCTAATTTTCAGAGTTTGGTTATGTCGTTCCACGAGACCTGCTGCCTCGGGGTGTCGGACACAGTGAAATTTCCATTGATAGCCTAACAAAAGTGAAACGTGTTTCATTAGTTCGGATGAGAACGGCTGGCCGTTATCTGAGTAGACAACACGTGGTAAACCGTACCGTGGGAAGAATTCTCGAACCAACTGTTTGGCAGTAGTCGGGGCAGTGTAATCTGAGACCGGGTATGCTTCTGTCCAACGGGAGAGAGCACAGACAACTACGAGAACATATTTGAATCCTCGACATCGTTCCATCTGGATATAATCCATCTGGAGGACTTCAAAAGGGTGATCAGGAGGCTGAAATCCACCCTGTTCTACGGGAATGCTTTTACCTGGATTAAACTGACAACATATCATACAGGTACGAACTTTTTGTTTAGCTGCTGCTCGTAAATGTTTGTTGAACCAAATGTGTTGAATGCTGTCTAGCATAGCTTTTTCTCCTAGGTGCGCTGGACTATGTATTGTATTAATGATAACTTGAACCATAGAGTCAGGAAGGAACCATACAGATTTTTCCTTCGTCATCCATCCTTGATTCGTTTGGATCCCTCCTAATTCAGTCCATTTCTTTATTTCATCTGGTGTAGCATGTGTCTGTATGTCAATTACGTCAAGAGCGGGATCCTTAACCGTCATGCAATGTGTTGGTGTCAGAACTATTGTCTTTGTCATGTCAGATGTGTGAGTTTGAGCAGTCTGTTTAGCTGTTCTGTCAGCTAGATCATTGCCTTGGGAAATGATATCAGTAACTTTCGTATGAGCTTTACATTTCATAATTGATATTGCAGTGGGTAGATGTATTGCATCTAATAAGGCATGAATGAGGGGTCCGAGCTGAATGTGGGCACCGTGAGAAGTTAAATAACCTCTCTCTCGCCACAGCACGCCGAAGTCATGTACAACTCCGAATGCATAACGTGAATCAGTGTATATGTTGACTTTCTTATTTGTGGCTTGAATACAGGCTTGTGTCAGAGCGATGAGCTCTGCTGCTTGAGCTGACAAGGTATTTATGCAATATGTTTCAATGACTTCAGTGTCTGTTGTGACTGCATACGCGGCCACTAGCTCTCCTGTACTTGTTCTCATACATGAACCATCTACATACAACGTCAGGTCTGGGTTTGACAATGGGACGTCTGTCAAGTCTTGTCTGGGTTTCGTCGTGATAGTAATAACTTCAATACATTCATGTGCTAGTGGGTCTGTTCCGTTTACTGGCAAAAGTGTGGCAGGATTCAATGTACTACAACGTCTGATTTCTATGTGTGGCTGAAACAATGTTAATTCATAACCGGTAAGTCTTGCTATAGTCAAGTGTTGTGTTTGCGTTCGGTTCACAAGAACCTCTACTGCGTGTGGTACTTGTACTGTCAATGGATGTCCTAACACTATGGCATCGCTTTGTCTGATTGCTAAAGCTGTCGCTGCCACTGATTTCAGGCACGCAGGTAGAGCCTGAGCTACGGGATCTAATGTACTAGAAAAATAAGCACATGGTTTGTGTGATCCTGCTTGTTCCTGTGTGAGTACTGACAAGGCAGTACCTTCGCGTTCTGTAACAAAGAGCGTAAAATGTTTATTGTAACATGGTGTTGCTAAAACAGGTGCTTGACATAAAGCTTTCTTTAGGCTTTCAAAAGCTTGTGTATGTTCCTGAGTCCAAGGGAGGACAGTCGGTGTGGCCGCCTCCTGTGTTGTCAATTGAATGAGTGGTTTTGCTAGAAATGCATACTGAGGGATCCACTGCCTACAATATGAAGTGAGGCCTATAAAAGCCCGTACCTCCTTTTGTGTCTTGGGTATTGGCATGTTAGCAATTAACTGGATGCGATCTGACGTAAGCTGCCTTCCCTCCTTGGACAGCGAGTGCCCAAGGTAAACGACTCGCTGGACACAGAATTGCAGCTTAGAAGGGGACACCTTGTGCCCCTTTTCGGCCAAAAATTGTAAAACCGTCAGTGAGGCTTTTTCACATTCAGGTTCGCTTCTAGCGGTGATCAGCAGATCATCGACATATTGAAGCAGGGCAGTGTTGACTGGCATGTGGATACTGTCAAGTTCTCGTTTCAGTGCTTGGCTATAGATGCTGGGGGTAACTTGTATTGTCGCATTCGTGGTAGTACCACTCCTGTCTTTAGTGTGACTCGATATGGTGTAATGTTCATGCAACCAACATCTGTAGGGCCTTGTGCCCATAAATGTGTGGGTAAAGTCTGCAGTCGGTGATCCATGTCTCGGGACACATAGTGCCCTTTGAAATCACGTAAAAACAATCTTACTCCTTCCGGAGAACAACATATTATAGCTCCTAGAGCTTTCAATGTTTTTATACCTAACAGGTTTTCTGGACATGATTTAGTAAGCAATAAATCTGTAGTTCGTGTCAAGGGACCAATCGTAAGTGGAAGAGGCTGTGATACTTCGTTAATGATAGGTTTTCCTGAAAAACCAAGGGAAATATTCTGTGAGCCTGAGAGGGGTGCCCCTGGAACTTCACTACGTTTTATGGTTGTTCGGCTTGCCCCTGTATCAAGTAAAAATTTTCTATCTTGGCCTAATAGTTCACTGTGTACATAAGGTCCTTCCTGATCTACAGGGACCTCGATAAGGGGTAAGCCAACTTCCCTCTCTAGGCTGTTTCATGAGTATCGTTGATAATCAGGATAGTCATACTGTGCGGTCTGGTACATCTGTCGTGTCGTTGTTGGTGTGGCAACAATAGGCTGCGGTGGTGAAGCTGGCATAGACTGTTGCGGAGCTGGCATGGACTGTGCATGCTGCGGGGCTCCTTGTTGGTTCTGATCCTGTCTAAGTGGCCGTGGTCTTTCTTTTGTAATACCTGTGGCGATATTATGTTTTAAGACTGGACAATCATGTATATAATGACCTGGCTGTTTACAATATGGTAGCCTCCCTAAATATATTGCAGCTCGTCGGATACGTAATGATGCCAGCAGCATTTCGTCCTCTTTGCCGGGCACAGGGTCATATCTACAATCTACTAGAAGTTCCTTAAGCATGTCGGGAGTTACTAGTTTGGGCGTACGTTGGTGGGCTAATTCTTGAAAGGAAAGTTTATTTACTCTGGGTGGCGTGGAAAAAATGTTTGTTGTACCTCCTGTAGCACCGCCTGGGGTGCTGGATGTGAAAGGATTCGTTGAACGTGATATAGCAACCATAGGTGTGGGTACAGCTGTAGAAACAGATGTGCTTGCCGGAACTTGTGTCGGAGTTTGTTGTTGCGGAGGTACAGACGGAGGGTCTTGGCGTTGAACCCCCTCGGCAGGCGATCTATGTGGTGCAGTATTAGCATACTCGGGAGCTGCGTCGTCTAAATAAGAGGAAAGGAAAACATCTTCTGCGGTTCTGGGATGCCCTTTGGGATGTGCTTTTATCGGAAACAATGGAGGTGGCAAGTCTTTTGGTATCTCCGGAGTAGCCTTAGGTAACCCTTCGGCCAGAAGAGGATACATACCATTCATAAGGGCATTTCTTTGTCTGTCTACTTGTTCTGACTTTGCTCGGGTACCTTCTTCAATTAATAGATTTTCTCGGACTTTATTTGAATTCTCCTTACTTTTCTCTTCCTGTCTGAGTGCTTTTTCTGTACGTCTATATGATTCTTTACGCCATAATTCAATGGCATCTTTCTGTGATTGTCTAGCTTTCTTTTTCCATAATTCTTCCTCTACTTTCATGATGCAATCTGCATCCCAGGTCCCAGCTGCGGGCCACCTCTGACTTTCTGGTAATTCCTTGGTGTAGTCTACCCATAAATCAAGAAATAATATGGCGTCTAGGCCATGTTTATGATACATGAAATACCCTGGAGTGTCCCTAGGAGGAATGGGAACAGCTTCTTCGAGTACCCCTTTTCTAGTTTTGATCTGTCTTAATTTTGAAAAGAGCGGCATTTTGAGAACTGATCTGATACCTAATTTTGAACACGTTTAATACAACATAACACAATAATGAACAGTCATTCACACCACAATATGCAGAACGTATTTAAAACATTTAACATTTAACATTTAATGAACAACAATGATGGCCATTTAGGGAACTAGTCACTAAGCATAATACTCGGCACTAACTAGGTAATTCTGAATTATATACTAGACATACTAGATATACTGCTAAACAGTACAGATACACTGCTGAAACAGTGCAGACCGGATTTGTGTACCCAAACCCGTCTTGACCGGCACAACCTATGTGCACGTCAGAACGCCTCCCCGTCAATGGTACTCACCGGGTAGCTCGGAACGGAAGGCCTCGGAACTGAACTGAACTGGACTTGGACCGGACTGGACTGGACTCGACTCGAAACTTCGGAACTTCGGAACCTGGTGGGCCTCTGTATACCTCGGATCTTGCTCTCTCAGCTAGGCTCTGGTCGGGATACTTCGCACTTCTCACCGCCTCGTCTGGGTGTTGATCGCAGCCTCAGTTACCCCCGCTCGGCAGGAGGGAGATACAGGAAATCCTGTGGGTACGCGTTGTTTGTCCGTCCAGCTGTGGCAGGAGACCGGGCCTGCAACGCACCTCCGGCGCGTGAGATGAGAAAGTGTCCCTATTCGGGCGCCAAATATGTGGTAAATAATTTAATTACCGGTACTTAATTTGATGCGGAAAATTAATAAGAATAGCTCAGTAAAATAAGAGGCAGAATCCGTGGTATTAGAGATTCGGAACGGGCTTTATTCCAGTAACAATTCGAATTGTGGGCTTCATATTCCATCACCACGGAGGTTCAGGAAGTGAAGGGGCCATACATTATTGTCAGGTAATCATTTTTATAGAAGAGGCATTACAGTGAAACAGATGCAGGAGGCGTAACAGTTGATAACAGAGATAAAGACATACATGCGTAACTAAAATGGGTGTAACTAGGCGTAACTAAAGAACGTCATTAGGTATGATGTCACAAATGGGTGGTTCCATGAAAGAATTTCGTAATGTCAGCAAAAATACTTGGCAGAGATGCGCGCGCAGCAGCATGACGTGTGATTTGACGTGCAACTAGGGGGAGAATGGGACTTGACATTTAGCTCTACATGTGGAGACAGAAGTCTGGGGTTATGTCAACCTAATCCCAAATCATATCTAATATCCTATGTTTAAGGAACTGTGTTATCCAAAAAGAGAGGTCTCTTAGGATAGAATCTTATTCTATACTGACTATACTGACTGTTAGTGCGTGTACAAGCGTCTAAGTGTCTACACTAGATGCGAGGGGGTAGGAATATTCCATGGTAACAGGGTTTATGAATTACTTGCATGAGGACAGCGAGGCCTGGCCCCTTTGCACGGTAGCTGGAGGAATGTTTACCTAACTGCTAGACAGGAATGCATCGGATGAGGGGCGGAGGAGATAATCTTGAAGGTGAAATACAGTTTTCTGGCAGGCTACGGGCTGGATCAGGCACCGTTAGCCGCGCAGGGAGTAAGACAAAGTTCATGGTCACAGATGCAGGCTCAGACTGGAGCTTTCAGAGGCAGAAGGCAGGAAAAGGCTTGGTGACAGAATT